>NC_034190.2:75938405-75965905 GCF_002021735.2 Oncorhynchus kisutch | reverse complement strand
CGCACGCACGCACGCACGCACGCACGCACGCACGCACGCACGCACGCACGCACGCACGCACGCACGCACGCACGCACGCACGCACGCACGCACGCACGCACGCACGCACGCACGCACGCACCACACACACACACACACACACACACACACACACACACACACACACACACACACACACACACACACACACACACACACACACACACACACACACACACACACACACACACACACACACACACACACACACACACACACACCACCCAGCCTGAGCCTCACCAGCAGTCCACATGTCTGCATTTCGCTCCCCTTTGAGGCTTCAGAGGAATACTAAGAAAGCAAGACGTTCTGCTGGAGAAAAAGAGAAGGGGGTGAAGTGGATGAGGGGGGTTGACTGCTCACATCAAACTCCCCTCCTTTTCTTTTCTCTCAGTTTCTTTCGCTCCTCTCTTCTCATCTTCTTTGCTCTGGAGGGACCTTCTGTTTGGCAGCTAAGCACTGGAGCATCTCACCCTAAATCCACCTCAACGCACCTCACTCTGTCTCTCTCTTTCAGTCTGTCTCTCTCTCCCACAATCTATCAATCTATCAATCAATCAATCAATCAATCAATCTATCTATCTATCTATCTATCTATCTATCTATCTATCTATCTATCTATCTATCTATCTATCTATCTATCTATCTATCTATCTATCTATCTATCTATCTATCTATCTATCTATCTATCTATCTATCTATCTATCTATCTATCTATCTATCTATCTATCTATCTATCTATCTATCTATCTATCTATCTATCTATCTATCTATCTATCTATCTATCTATCTATCTATCTATCTATCTATCTATCTATCTATCTATCTATCTATCTATCTATCTATCTATCTATCTATCTATCTATCTATCTATCTATCTATCTATCTATCTATCTATCTTTGTCTGTCTCTCTCCTACACACTCTGTAGTTCTCTCTCTTCCAGCAGTCAGAAAATACCTTGATGACGTCAAGGGAGTGAGACAGAGACAGATATGAGAGAGACATAATGGAGGGTTTGAAACAGTATAAAATACTTAGGTGCAGAGGAGTGAGGGGGGGGGGGGAAAAGGAGTGAGCGGGGATTCATTTCTAATAAGCTATGCTTCCTAATAAGAAATGCAAAGGCTGTACAGAATTACAAATGAGAGAGAGAGACAGAAAGACAGAGAGAGAGAGAGACAGAGAGAGAGAATAACACAAGAGGTAAAAATAGGTTTGTTATACAACGAAATACAAAGTATGAGTTTCTTGTTAACTCTATGATAAATGTAACACCGGTTGGGGTTTCTGGATAACTCTATGATAAATGTAACACATCGGTTGGGGTTTCTGGATAACTCTGATAAATGTCACACATCGGTTGGGGGTTCTGGATAACTCTATGGTGAATGTCACACATCGGTTGGGGTTTCTGGATAACTCTATGATAAATGTCACACATCGGTTGGGGGTTCTGGATAACTCTATGGTGAATGTAACATCGGTTGGTAAAGAGGGGAGGATTTTACAGATTGCAGTACCCTCCCTCTCTCCCAGGCCTCTCTTCAGTTCTCAGCCTCCCCCAGATCGCTTCACAAGTGTTGTGGGGCTCTATTGATTTCAGACTCTGATCTCAGATCACCCTGTCTGTTTACAGTTGATTCACAGCAAGTCCTTTTGCTTCTCTCTGAGAAAGACTGTGTGTGTCCGTGAGTGCGCACAAACTTGTGTGAATATATCTATGTGTATTTATTTACGTGAGAGGTTTGCCTCTTTCTGTGCCTAAAATCTGTACTTCCTAATCAGAACAGGCTTGTTACATTTCATACGAAATATGAAGTCCTGTGAGAATAGGAAATCATTATATACCATTCTTAATAGCCACAGTGTTCTGTCATGTATCACTCAGTGAGTGTGTTCGGGTGACTCAGGGCAAGGTGGTGTGGAGCGCTTTCAGAGCTGCCAGGTTCCATAGCGTGGTGTCATGTGTGGAAGCAGACAGAGGAGGGTGAGTCACTGTGACATTTGGAGGAGGGCCCGGTGGAGACCTGCCTGCCTGCAGACCTCTACGTCTGCAGCTTGGAGCCGCAGCTGGACCAGATGGATCAGATGCTGCAGCTCCAGGGGGCTCCAGGACCCTCGCAGCAACAACACAGGACCTCCCCAGTGAGGAGCATGTCAGGAAGCACCCTCACCTCCCCAGGTGTGTGTGTGTGTGTGTGTGTGTGTGTGTGTGTGTGTGTGTGTGTGTGTGTGTGTGTGTGTGTGTGTGTGTGTGTGTGTGTGTGTGTGTGTGTGTGTGTGTGTGTGTGTGTGCTACTCCCCAGAGGAGAGGGCTGTGAGGTTCCCCCGTGTAGGATTACAACTGACAACACGCTCTTTGATCTGTCAGGCTTTTACCAAACAAACACCCTAACTGGTGTCTAAATGACCTTTGATGGCTTAGCATGTTACCAACAAGGCTTTGGAGAGAGTAGAGATACAAAAGTGGTAACACACATTATTGTGACACGGACGTGTTCATTTGAGATGTGCAAGATGGTCATAGTGTGTATCTGTTATTTGTGTGTATTTGTGTGTATTTGTATTTGTTTACAGAGTTCTACTCAAACCCCCAGATATAGAATTTTATTTCCAGATTCATAAATCAGTCTTTTGTCATTTGGGACTGTGCTGTGGATTTGAATGGTTGTCAGTTTATCGGTGCTCCTGCCAAACCCTGTTAAACCTATTGGCAGCTATAAATGTGTGTGTGTGTTATACCTACTGGCAGCTGTCACTGGAGACCAAAGCTTACATCCCATCCTTTTATTCCAACAACAAAGTCCCATCCTTCCCTCTAGCTATTTACACCACCGCTCAATCCACGTCGCCTTTCATTTCTCTGTATTGCTTTTGACTGTTGTTCCCCTCCCTCCCTCCCTCCCTCCCTAAGGCTCGCTTGTGGCGGTGTGAGGTGCAGGTGGATTTCTGTCTGTCTCTGTTTGTTTCCATCCAACATGCTAGGAGGATTTTCTGATCACACTATAAAGTTCCCCTTGTCTGCTCCCCCTTCCTCTCTCTAAACATCATATACAACACATAAAGGGCAACACATTATGTGGGAAGAGTTCAAATGGCTCTATTGCTGGGTTTCATCTCTGCCTTATCTCCTACATTATGGCCTTATCTCCTACAGTATGGCCTTATCTCTTACATGATGGCCTTATCTCCTAAATGATGGCCGTATCTCCTACATGATGGCCTTATCTCCTACATTATGGCCTTACCTCCTACATGATGGCCTTATCTCCTACATTATGGCCTTAACTCCTACATGATGGCCTTATCTCCTACATTATGGCCTTATCTCCTACATTATGGCCTTATCTCCTACATGATGACTTTATATTTTACATGATGACTTTATCTCCTACATGATGACCTTATCTTCTATATGATGACCTTATCTTATACACAAAGGCATGATATTTTACATGATGACCTTATATTTTACATGATGACCTTATCTTTTACATGATGGCCTTATCTTTTACATGATGACCTTATCTTTTACATAATGACTTTATCTCCTACATGATGGCCTTATCTCCTACATGATGACCTTATCTTCTATATGATGACCTTATCTTATACACAAAGGCCTTATATTTTACATGATGGCCTTATCTTTTACATGATGGCCTTATATTTTACATGATGACCTTATCTTTTACATGATGACCTTATCTTTTACATGATGACCTTATCTTTTACATGATGGCCTTGTCTTTTACATGATGACCTTATCTTTTACATGATGGCCTTGTCTTTTACATGATGACCTTATATTTTACATGATGACCTTATCTTTTACATGATGGCCTTATCTTTTACATGATGACCTTATCTTTTACATGATGGCCTTATCTTTTACATCAGGGATTCCCAAACTGGGGTACGTGCAATGTCTTCGGTGGTACGCCAAAACAGATTTTTTTCACATTTTCAAATTATATGTTCAATGTTCTGGACTGCTTTGTGACATGAAATGGGCTTTGGTGGTCAAGATGTGTTGGTATCTCTACTGATGGTGCAAACGCAATGACAGAGAGACATAGCAGAGTGGTAACACGTGTGCAAGCAGTTGCTCCCTAGGCCACTTGGGTACATTGCAGCATCCACCGAGAGGCTCTTGCTGCCAAGGGAATGACTGACAGCTTGAAAATCGCTTTGGACACTACAGTGAAAATGGCTAACTTTGATAAAGCAAGGCCCCTGAACTCTTGTGTATTTTCTGCACTAAGCAATGATATGGGCAGTGACCATGTAACGCTTTTACAACATACAGAAGTGTGCTGGGGCAAAATTGAGAGACAAGCAAAGTTTTCATTACTGACCATCATTTTCACTTGTCTGACTGCTTGCATGATGACGAGTTTCTCACACGACTGGCCAATCTGGGTGATGTTTTTTCTCGCCTGAATGATCTGAATCTAGGATTACAGGGACTCTGCAACTATATTCAATGTGCGGGACAAAATTGAGGCTATGATTAAGACGTTGGAGCTCCTCTCTGTCTGCATTAACAAGGACAACACAGATCTTTCCATCATTGTATGATTTTTGTGTGAAAATGAACTCAAGCTTACCAACAATGTCAAATGTGATATAGCGAAGCACCTGAGTGAGTTGGGTGCACAATTACGCAGGTACTTTCCCGAAACGGATGACACAAACAACCCTATTCATTATCCCTTTCATGCCCTGCCTCCAATCCACTTACCGATATCTGAACAAGAGAGCCTCATCGAAATTGCAACAAGCGCTTCTGTGAAAATGGTATTTAATCAGAAGTCACTGCCAGATTTCTGGATAGGGCTGCGCTCAGAGAATCATGCCTTGGCAAATTGCGCTGATAAGACACTGATGCCCTTTGCAACCACATACCAATGTGAGAATGAATTCTCGGCCCTCACTAGCATGAAAACTGAATACAGGCACAGACTGTGTGTGGAAATGATTTAAGACTGAAACTCTCTCCAATACAACCCAACATTGCAGAGTTACAGTATGTGCATCCTTTCAAGCACACCCTTCTCATTAACCTATGGTGAGTTATACACCATTTTAGATGAACAAATAAAGTTTTAAATTTAAGATGGCTAAATAAAGAGCAAAATTACTGATTATTATATCATTATTTGTGCCCTGGTTCTATAAGAGCTCTTTGTCACTTCCCACGAGCCTGGATGTGACAAAAACTGACACTCATTCTTATGTTTAATAAATGTATTGTATAGTGGGTGTGTGGCAGGCTTACAATAACAGCAAAAAACAATATTTGAGTGTGAGCTGACCCTGGTGCTAGAGGGGATACGCAGCTGGAGGTTGATTGTTTGAAGGGGTACAGCACTATACAAAGTTTGGGAACCACTGTTCTACATGATGGCCTTATCTCCTACATGATGGCCTTTTCTTTGACATGATGGACTTGTCTCCTACACGATGGCCTTGTCTCCTACACGATGGCCTTATCTCCTACATGATGGCCTTATCTCCTACATGATGGCCTTTTCTTTGACATAATGGCCTTATCTTCGACATGGCCTTTTCTTCGACATGACGGCCTTATCTTTGACATGATGGCCTTTTCTTTGACATGATGGCCTTATCTCCTACATGATGGCCTTATCTCCTACATGATGGCCTTTTTTTTGACATGATGGCCTTTTCTTTGACATGATGGCCTTATCTCCTACATGATGGCCTTATCTCCTACATGATGGCCTTATCTTCGACTTGATGGTCTTATCTCATAATTTATGGCCTTTTCTTTGACATTATGGCTTTATCTTTGACATGATGGCCAATTCTTTGACATGATGGCCAATTCTTCGACATGATGGTCTTATCTTCGACATGATGGTCTTATCTGCAACATAGTGGCCTTTTCTTTGACATGATGGCCTTATCTTCAACATGATGGCCTTTTCTTTGACATGATGGACTTTTCGTCAACCTGATGGTCTTATCTTCGACATGATGGCCTTCAACATGATGGTCTTATCGTCTATATGATGACCTTATCTTCTACATGATGGCCTTATATTCGACATGATAGCCTTATCTTCTATATGTTGGGCTTATCTTCGACATATGAAGACCTTTCTCTGAATCCGAGTTCACCCCCATTCACATTAGGA
The DNA here is from genome assembly GCF_002021735.2 of Oncorhynchus kisutch. Lineage (NCBI taxonomy): Eukaryota > Metazoa > Chordata > Actinopteri > Salmoniformes > Salmonidae > Oncorhynchus > Oncorhynchus kisutch. Next base: position 75,959,700 of record NC_034190.2, on the reverse strand, counting down.
ACCCACAGTTGGAACTCATGGCTTGTGGAATCCAATTAAAATAGCATTCACACCTTATGCCCCGGCTTGATAAATACAATAGGGAGGAACAGTTTCAAATATCCACCTGAGGTTCTAGCTTAAGGCAGAGTTAATAGAGATGGTGGCATAACAGAATAGGTTGTTTACTGTAAATGATAGAGATAGTGAGGAAAAACAACACACAATACACATTCACTTTCAGCAATGTAACAATCAAAACACACATCTCCTTCCTTTTCCTTCTGAGACCAAACCCTCACTATAGGGTGTCAACCCACTTTGCCCAGAGCGGGGTGGACAATTTCACTTCCTGATGTTAATAAATACATTTTACCAAGATAAATATGATTTTTCATGTTCTGAATCGTTCAGTGGGGTCTTTCTCAGAAGTATGTGGACACCTGCTTGTCGAACATCTCATTCCAAAATCATCAGCATTAATATGTATTTTGTCCCCCTTTGCTGCTATAACAGCCTCCACTCTTCTGGGAAGGCTTTCCACTAGATGTAGGAACATTGCTGCTATAACAGCCTCCACTCTTCTGGGAAGGCTTTCCACTAGATGTAGGAACATTGCTGCTATAACAGCCTCCACTCTTCTGGGAAGGCTTTCCACTAGATGTAGGAACATTGCTGCTATAACAGCCTCCACTCTTCTAGGAAGGCTTTCCACTAGATGTTGGAACATTGCTGCTATAACAGCCTCCACTCTTCTGGAAAGGCTTTCCACTAGATGTTGGAACATTGCTGCTATAACAGCCTCCACTCTTCTGGGAAGGCTTTCCACTAGATGTTGGAACATTGCTGCTATAACAGCCTCCACTCTTCTGGGAAGGCTTTCCACTAGATGTTGGAACATTGCTGCTATAACAGCCTCCACTCTTCTGGGAAGGCTTTCCACTAGATGTTGGATCATTGCTGTTATAACAGCCTCCACTCTTCTGGGAAGGCTTTCCACTAGATGTTGGATCATTGCTGTTATAACAGCCTCCACTCTTCTGGGAAGGCTTTCCACTAGATGTTGGATCATTGCTGCTATAACAGCCTCCACTCTTCTGGGAAGGCTTTCCACTAGATGTAGGAACATTGCTGTTATAACAGCCTCCACTCTTCTGGGAAGGCTTTCCACTAGATGTTGGAACATTGCTGCTATAACAGCCTCCACTCTTCTGGGAAGGCTTTCCACTAGATGTTGGAACATTCTTTTCCATTAAATCACAAGAGCATTAGTGAGGTTGGGCTTGCAGTCGGCGTTGAGGTCAAGTCTCTGTGCAGGCCACTCAAGTTCTTCCACACAGATCTGAACAAACCATTTCTGTATGGAACTCGCTTTGTGCACAGGAAAGGTCCTTCCCCAAACTATTGAAACAATGTTGGAAGCATAGAATCTTCTGCAATGTCATTGTATGCTGTAAAGTTAAGATTTCCTTTAAAACAGCCCCAAACCATTATTCCTCCTCCAACAAACTTTACAGTTGGCTCAATGCATTCGGGAAGGTAGCGTTCACCTGGCATCTGCCAAACCCAGATTAGTCTGTCGGACTGCCAGATGGTGAGGTGTGATTCATCACTCCAGAGAATGAGTTTTGCTCCAGAGTCCAATGTTGGCAAGCTTTACACCACTCCAGCCAATGTTTGGCATTGCGCATGGTGATCTTAGGCCTGTGTGCGGCTGCTCAGCCATGGAAACCCATTTCATGAAACTCTCGACTAACAGTTATTGTGCTGACGTTGTTTATAGAGTCAGTTTGGAACTTGGTAGTGAGTATTGCAACCGAGGACAGATGATTTTTATGCTCTATGCACTTCAGCACTCGACTGTCCCGTTCTGTGAGCTTATGTTGCGGCTGAGCCGTTGTTACTCCTAGACGTTTCCACTTCACAATAAAAGCCTTTACAGTTGACCTGGGCAGCTCTAGCGGGGCAGAAATTTGACAAACAGACTTTTTGGTAAGCTGGCATCTTATGACGGTGCCACGTTGAAAGTCACTGAGCTCTTCAGTAAGGCCATTCTTCTGCCAATGTTTGTCTATGGAGATTGCATGGCTGTGGCTAAATTAGCCAAATCCACTAATTTGAAGGGGTGCTTCTCGCAGAGACTTTTGAGGAGCTTAGATGTTGTGGTGGTCTTCTGCGAAATTGTTTCCGTTGGTCACAAAAATCACAATTAACATGAATCGACCTGAAATAAATGTAAAAGGCTTTGACATTAAAAAGCTTGTGGTATTCTCAGTGCTCTGTTGACATTTTACAGAGATATGCTTGTTTTTCTGAGAAATCTTAGAAAAAGAACAGGAATTCCGCATTAATATGAAAAGCGTATACTAAAATATGAAATACAACATGTCATGTCTCAAAATTTATATCTATCTTACCTCTATATTGTTTTATCGAATTTGAGTAGATGGGGAGTTCAAAAGTGAGCCTGTTAGTTTGCCTTAAAGGAAATCAAAGGATTAGTAACTTAGTTTTAGTCAAGATCAGGTTACCTATAAGTACAAAAGTAGTTATGTTTTCGGGTTATTACATATTTATATACTTATTTCTGGCTATCTTCTAAAGTACCCATAATGCACGATTTATCAACATCATATGGAGGATCTAGTCTGTGCTACCGAGTTCGTATGTTAGCTCAAGTGTGATGTAAACAAGGAGAATATCGGGCAAGTGCGTCCATGCAGCGTGCTTTTCACAGACTTTGTGGTTATGTTATTTAGTGGGAACCCATTAGCACAGCAGGCTCTGGTGCCTTTTTGCCGTGGGCTCAAAACTAAAGAGAAAATCACACCTGCTTGCCTAGTACCTCGTCTGTTGTCCTTTTTGTTTTGTCAACTTTTCAGCATGTTTTCTGTGAAGTAGGCTATTGGAGTTTTGTAACTTTTTCCACCTTGGCTTAGTGCTAGCGAGCTAGCTGATGGACATCTGGGATCTCTCTATTTCCGATTTCCCTGACTCTCTGCCTCGCAAGGGCCCCAGACATCAATCAGTAAATCTGCTCTCTCTACTTTTAATCTGCGGTTATGTTTTAGTTGTGTTGTGTTAGTTGTGTTCTAGCTGGTCTCCAGTAGTTGGGCTCTAGCTTGCAGACCATAACTATGGTGGTTGGCTAGGCTGGCTAGGCTAATAGCTAGTTGTCTCAAATAGATAACGTTAGCTGACTGGCTAGCTTTTTGGCAAAGATAACTGCATATAGCTAACATTCTTTGATAACTAGTTAGATGGTGTTGTGTATGTCCAAAACTTTGGCTTACTTTAATGTAGCTGTAAGCTAGGTGTTGATAGAGTGTAACATTAGCATTAGAGCTAACGTTAGCAGACTAGTAGGGCTAACGTTAGCATGCTAGTTGGCAAACAACCTTGAAGTTGATTTGTAACAATACATTCATAAAGTATTTGCTTCTAAGTTGTCTGAAAATTAAATGTAAACCAGTAGTAATCCGTGCAAAATTTGGTTTAATTTGAAGTTATACATTTGAAGTTATTTCTGTTGGAGTTTAATTTATAGGGAAGAGGCTGACTTGCCGAGTTCCATTTTACATCACACCCCTGAAAAACATTTTCCGACTTTGGCATTCTTTGGAATTCTCAGAAGTGAGGTATAACTTTGCATTTGGATTTCTGATGCGGGTACTAATGAAACTTAAGAAACATGTGGTGACATTTATCCAGCCTAGCTGAAGAAATGCTATTTTCTCAGTGCCTCTTTGTTTGACATCATGGGAAAATCAAAATAAATAAGCCAAGACCTCAAAGAAAATTGTAGACCTCCACAAGTCTGGTTCATCCTTGGGAGCAATTTCCAAACTCCTGAAGCTACCACATTCATCTGTACAGACAATAGTACGGAAGTATAAGCACCATGGGATCACGCAGCCGTCATACCACTCAGGAAGGAGACGTGTTCTGTCTCCTAGAGATGAGCGTTCTTTGGTGCAAAAAGTGCTAATCAATCCCAAAAGTGCTAATCAATCCCTTGTGAAGATGCTGGAGGAAACGGGTACAAAAGTATCTATATCCACAGTAAAACGAGTCCTATATCGACACAACCTGAAAGGCTGCTCAGCAAGGAAGAAACCACTGCTCTAAAACCACCATAAAAAAGCCAGACTGCACATGAGGACAAAGATTGTACATTTTGGAGAAATGTCATCTAGTCTGATGAAACAAAAATAGAACTGTTTGGCCATTATGACCATCGTTATGTTTGGAGGAAAAGGGGGAGGCTTGCAAGCTGAAGAACACCATCCCAACTGTGAAGCACGGGGGTGGCAGCGTCATGTTGTGGGGGTGCTTTGCTGCAGAGGGACAGGTGCACTTCACAAAATAGATGGCATCATGAGGTGGGAAAATTCTGTGGATATATTGAAGCAACATCTCAAGACATCAGTCAGGAAGTTAAAGCTTGGTCGCAAATGGGTCTTCCAAATGGACAATGACGATAAGCATACTTCCAAAGTTGTGGCAAAATGGCTTAAGAACAACAAAGTCAAGGTATTGGAGTGGCCATCACAAAACCCTGACCTCAACCCTATAGAAAAAATGTGTGCAGAACTGAAAAAGCGTGTGCAAGCAAGGAGGCCTACAAACCAAATTCAATTACACCAGCTCTGTCAGGAGGAATGGGCCAAAATTCACCCAACTTATTGTGGGAAGCTTGTGGAAGCCTACCCGAAACGTTTGGCCCAAGTTAAACAATTTAAAGGCAATGCTACCAAATACTAATTGAGTGCATGTAAACTTCTGATCCACTGGGAATGTGATGAAAGAAATAAAAGCTGAAATAAATCATTCTCTCTACTATTAATCTGACATTTCACTTTCTTAAAATAAAGTGGTGATCCTAACTGACCTAAGACAGGGAATTTTTACTTGGATTAAATGTCAGAAATGGTTGAAAACTGAGTTTAAATATATTTGGCTGAGGTGTATGTAAACTTCCGACTTCAACTGTACATCAAACATGAGCAGAAATCTGATCAACTGATGGGAATATTTGCTCAATATTTACGCAAAATACAAAATACATAACTATTGATTATACTTCTTTGTAAAGACAACGTGGGTGTAAAGCAAATCTATGATTTCAACTAAGGCACAATATACTGAACATACCAGCCAACTTAAAGCCTGGCCTGCAGGTATAATTCCGTATGATGCTATTATAATGAATTGTAAGACTTGTCGTGAGCATGTTAAAAATGATTTTACCTGCAGGTAAGTAAAGTGTTAACTCAAGGTTCTTTCCAACCTTTTTAAGAAACAAAATGTGCATCGATATCAAAATCCAAATCAAATTTATTTATATAGCCCTTCGTACATCAGCTGATATCTCAAAGTGCTGTACAGAAACCCAGCCTAAAACCCCAAACAGCAAGCAATGCAGGTGTAGAAGCACGGTGGCTAGGAAAAACTCCCTAGAAAGGCCAAAACCTAGGAAGAAACCTAGAGAGGAACCAGGCTATGTGGGGTGGCCAGTCCTCTTCTGGCTGTGCCGGGTGGAGATTATAACAGAACATGGCCAAGATGTTCAAATGTTCATAAATGACCAGCATGGTCGTATAATAATAAGGCAGAACAGTTGAAACTGGAGCAGCAGCACGGTCAGATGGTCTGGGGACAGCAAGGAGTCATCATGTCAGGTAGTCCTGGGGCATGGTCCTAGGGCTCAGGTCCTCCGAGAGAAAGAAGGAGAGAATTAGAGAACGCACACTTAGATTCACACAGGACACCGAATAGGACAGGAGAAGTACTCCAGATATAACAAACTGACCCTAGCCCCCCGACACATAAACTACTGCAGCATAAATACTGGAGGCTGAGACAGGAGGGGTCAGGAGACACTGTGGCCCCATCCGAGGACACCCCCGGACAGGGCCAAACAGGAAGGATATAACCCCACCCACTTTGCCAAAGCACAGCCCCCACACCACTAGAGGGATATCTTCAACCACCAACTTACCATCCTGAGACAAGGCTGAGTATAGCCCACAAAGATCTCCGCCATGGCACAACCCAAGGGGGGGCGCCAACCCAGACAGGATGACCACATCAGTGAATCAACCCACTCAGGTGACGCACCCCTTCCAGGGACGGCATGAGAGAGCCCCAGTAAGCCAGTGACTCAGCCCCTGTAATAGGGCTGACCACCAACAACAAATGTCACATTCAGGGAGAGTGTCAGCTACTATTGCTTAAGCAATTGGAATAGGAAATGAAAGGTTGTGTTATGTTTAATCAGAAAATGAAGTGGACTTAAAAGAGAGAATTGCAGAGAGAGAGTAGAACTTCTCTCAGTATGTCTGACCATTTCTCTGAGCTTGGAGTGGAGGAAGAGGGGGGAAGCAAGAGATATCTGGACAAACCAGGAGGGAAAGAGGGAAGAAAGAAGAGGGAGAGACCGAAACGGAGAGAGAGAAAGAGAGAGAGACTGAAAAGGAAAGAGAGAAAGAGAGAGAGACCGAAACAGAGAGAGAGAGAGAGCAATGTGTATCTTTTATTATTAATAGGGAGAATGAGAGTTGCTGTGCAACTCAATCTGTACACTGTCACTCTGGATCAGGCCTCCTAATCAGAGCCTAATGGAACTGCACAGCACCACCATGTTGTATACACACACACACTGTGCACTCAAGTGTATACCTTCACACAAATGGAGATGGGCTGCATTTAAAAATAAACGCCCTCAATTCCCTTTTCCTGTCTTACGAATTTGTTCTTTCTTTCTTTTGTCACTAACCATTTGTCAAATAGATGCCCCTCGTTCACTGTTTATCTCTCATCCCCGCTCCCACAATCATTATATTGAGTAATAACTCTCTCCTGTCTGTCGTTTGGTGTACAGTATGTGTGGTGTGTGTGTGCGTCGTTCTGGCCTGCCCCTAAACAACCCTGTTGAAGGCTGGGTATCTTCGAAATCCTAAGGACCTCTACATTGATTTACATTGATTTACACATGGATATATATCCCCACTGACAGTGGATAGGGATTTGATAGTAGGATCTGTTGTAGTGTGAGTCTAGCTGTGGGTAGCTGAGGAGTGGGACCACTGGGAGTAGCAATGGTGGCCATCAGACATCATCAGACTGTGAACCTGCCTCTAGGGGATTCAACAACCATCCTACCAATGTTATCCTTCGGCATCTCTCCAACACTATCCGTACATCCCTCTGGCTGGAGCTCACAGTGATGCCTATCTTACGTCTTTATATATCAATGTTCTCACTAAAATCTACTTCATACTGTATCATCAAAGTCTATGTTTATTTGTCTAATGGAAGAACACGCAGGTCCTGATTCTTTGAGGTTCTGAAATCATCTTCAATTAAATCTTAAATGAGCCTTGAATTCTGACAATGGCTGAACACAAAGCTCAATGCGATAGCGTATACAACAAAGCACGCACAGAAAAATGCAATAAATATTCCATGAGTTACATGACCATAAATTAAGTAAGTACCTGTTCTTTCTCTTTACACAGAGAGGAGAAAAACGACTGAGTCTGAATTAACGGCAAGAGAAAGAGAGAGACAGAGAGAGATTTATCCTTGTTGCACCGCGATATATGAGGCACCTTAAACAAACAATTCAAAATAAGTATCTCGGCCCGAGCTACAGTAAATTGAATGTTCTGCTCACACCTCTGATATCTGAAGAGGCAATGGGAGCATGGACGGACGCTGCTCAGTAACACAAATAAAAGGAACCCTTTGCCCAATAGGAATAACGAACATCAGCTAGCAAGGACAGGAAAGAATAGAGTGAGTGAGAGAGAGAGAGGAGGAGGGAGGGAGAGAAAGAGAGAGAAATAGGTGGAAGGAGGGAGTGAGAGAGAGAGAGAGACAGATAGCTCAGAGACATGCACATATTTTAATATTAATCAGCTCAGTAATATTTTAACAGCCACTAAAAATCAAATTCGTACTATATTTCCTCTGACTGCGGGCCCTGATGATCTGTCGTCCGGTCGACGGTGAGGCTGCTTCTAGAGCTCTGATGAGTGTTCTGTTATGTTCTAATGTTCTAATACTTTTAATGATACTGACAGACTGACCAAGCCACAAAGTGAAACTGACACACCATTTAAGACAACACATGGACAGGATAGGACTGCACTTGTAAAGTCCTGAAAGAGAACCCCATGAGGCTCTAGTAGCCTACTCCAGCTCAGCCCCAAACCCAACCTTTTCCTTCTCTTCATGTTCCCCATTAACTTAGTCTCACGTTGTCATACTTCATAGACTTTGATATATTCACTAGGCTAAATGCGCAAAAGCTCAACCCTTGTTAGGCATCATCTGAGTTTTTTTCTCTCTTTCTCTGATGGACTATCTCCCCCGCTCCCTTGACAGTGGTCATATCTAAGGAGCGAGGGAGAAAGAGAGAGAAAGGGAGAGGTAGGAGAGGCGATTGATGACAAAGTCATCATCAATATGTATTCCCCTAAAGCCTCCCACCAGCTCCCACCTCAGCCATTAAACTTTAAACATGCAGATGTGTGATTAAGCCTGTCATGGAGAGAGATGACTCAACTCTCAGAGGATACAGAGCTAAAACCTGCATTTTAAACACCTTATTAGAATCATTGACGGCCATTATATATACTAAAACCTCAAAGATAATGCATACAAGTAAAACAAATATATAATAATATGCTCCTACCGTTTTGACCACAACAGTAAATGAATTGGGCAATTAAGATGCATTTACTGTAAATTACTATAATTTCAATTATTTTAAGTTATTTATTTTACTATCTATTATTATATTACTATAATAATACATGTCTATAAAAAGGAAGGAGCACAGAAACAGTGAACTTTGTGTGTGTGTGTAAGAGAAAAATAACGGTTCTCAGGGTGGCTCAGTATCTCTTCCTAATGAGGCCCGATAGCGAGGGAAAGCGACTCACACAGACAGACGATAATCTACGCGTGTCTGTGTGTGTGTGTCACGCAAACAATAGTCTAGGGAACATTTTGTGTCATCTCTCCATTCCTAACCCATACGTACTACAATTGTTCTTAGTCACCCTCGCCTTATTTCTCCCTCCTTCCAACTCTTTAGATGGGTTGCCTGGCAACGTCACGAAAATAATGTGCACATCGATGTGACCGGAAGATGTGCGTTGTTATGATTCTGAACGGTCAGATAGATAGTAACAATGACAAGAAGCTGCCTTGTGGGGAATCGTAGGTGACTCGTTTCAACTCGTTTGTATCTTGTCATTGATACCATGTCTTGTTTTGAGGTGTTTGACTGATGTCACGTCTATGCTAATATGGCTCAAATTCGCAAGCTTGCTAACCAACAACTGTAACAATGTATTTGAGAGACAACAAGTGCTCATTGTGCAAATGTTCTACTGGGCACAGATGTCAATTCAATGTCTATTCCACGTTGGCTCAACGTCATTTCATTGAACTGATGTGGATTCAGCCAGTGTGTGCCCAGTGGGGTATTTATGTTTTCAATAAACATTTTGCAACACAATATAGTTTGCATGTTGTCAACAGTCTAAGTTAACCCTGTCTGTTTTGACCCAATAGTGTATTTTGTCGATTTTTATTTAACAACTAATTGACTGAAGTTGGTTAAATTATTTGAATTTAATTTCTTTTATTTTTATGTGTGCTCAATGCAGTTTCTCTAAAGATGAGTCAGAACTATTGAAAATAGGTGAAAATATAACCATTGCCATTCCTACCATCTCTTTTGTGTACTTTTGAAAATATATTATTATTTTTACTTCCCCCTGAACCCAATTAGACTCAGACCTATATTTTGTAACAAAATGACTGCTATCAAAAACCTAAGGACGGAGAGGGGGGGAGAGATCTTACAGGTGTTATAGGCTACATGCAGAGGGAGTGGGAGATTTTCGAAGACGGAAAAAATCAGTTCCTTAAAGTAATTTGGTTTTTACAAACCCGAGGCTGCTCAACAGATACTTGGACTACAACAAGCTAACAAGGGCAAAACAAACTAAATGTTAGGCTACATTTCTAGCAAGTTCGGGTTGGTTATTTCCCTAATTTCTTGAAATCCATGTTGGACTTCATAGTTCCTTAGCTGGACTGACCTCAGTCGAAACAGGTCATCACTAGCTTCTATAGCCACAAAGTCATAAACCCCGCCCTTTTCTACAATTGATCTTCTTAATATATCATTTTAAACCTAACCCTAAACTTCACTGCTAAACGTATGCCTAACTCTAACCTTAAATAAAGACCATGTTTGACTTTGTGGCTGTGGAATCTGACTTTGTGGCTGTGGAATCTGACTTTGTGACTATAGAAGCTAGTGGAAACCGTTGAAAGGGGATATTACCGTACAGGTGGTGTTGAGAAAAAGTGATTACTTATTCTGTCTCCTCGCTTCCCGGGCATCTCCTGCTTAAAATGTGCGCGCGTCTCTCGGCTATTCATTTGGCACGCCAAGTTCCTCGTAGTGTCTGTTGGAGGATTCGTACCTGGATATACTCGAGTCTAAGACGCCTGATGGAGAAATCTACTTGACTTTAGTTTCACTATAATAGGAAGACAGAGTGAGTAAAAATGACTGTGCAATGCATGCTTTTCGTTTTTGTGATTTCCCAGATTTATTTTGGAGAGAGAAATGTTTTAACAGTGATGATAAAACGAATATAAATACTGTAGGCTACCTATAAGCTAATAATAATTAGATACATAAGTATTTAATAAATACTATTACTTGACAAATGGAAATGAATTAAATTCCAATAGAAAATTGCACTAAATTAAATATTCAGGGATTCCTAGGGATGAATATAAAACCACATTTGTCAGATTATTGGATTTTGACCTGATAAACATTTTAAATAATTGCATTTTTCTTATAACATCTGAAAAGAGGACATAAAAAATAAACCATGTCCTCCTTGTAGAAATTACCAGTTGTTTTAAATGAGAGTTGTCAGTTTCAAGCCTCAATGAGCATTTGATCTGTAACTAAGTAGAGCATGATTAGGCATTGTGGTGCTCATGTGAATTTCCTTTCTTTTTTGGCTTCAGACCAATCCCTGCTTCTCACTTAAAACAGTTTCGTTTTTAATTATATTCATGGGACAGGATAATAAAAAAAGCGCAATCAAGAGATCCAGTATATGAATGTATTTGTTTAATTCTTCATCTTTCCACAGACTTTGTGAGTCCATGAAGAGAGGAATACACCTTAGCCCACAAAATAAAGATTTGATTGGTTTCTCGCCCCAGCACCCTCCATCTAGCTCTGGACACCCTGTAATACTGCTACCACCCTAGAAACACACAGGACTAAAATGATTCTGACAGGAAGGCAACTCTGAACATATCGAATTTCTTTTCCCTTCTCTTCCTTCTGTTATTTGTTCTCTCAGTCATGCTGTATTCAGCGGAGAGACACCTCTGTTAGCTGAGTTTCTGTCATTCATAAGGGGAGCCCTTAGAAAAGCACAAGTGGTTTGTTGAAGAGACTGACAAAACAATTATACCGTCTACTGTACATAATTAGCTGAATTGGCAGTTGAAGTCGAATCAGCGATCTCTTGGTAAATTCTGATAACATAAGTTCACTATTGTACGTTCTCTTGGCCTGGGTTTGGTTGATGTTTGATGCGCAGAAAATAGGAGGAATTTGATCAAAGCGAAGACAAGAAGAACTCTGGAAGACAAGAGCAGGACAAAAGGTGAAACTACAACATAGAGTTGTCTGAACACTGACTGCAGGTTTTAAACTACAACATAGAGTTGTCTGAACACTGACTGCAGGTTTTAAACTACAACATAGAGTTGTCAGAACACTGACTGCAGGTTTTAAACCTCAACATAGAGTTGTCTGAACACTGACTGCAGGTTTTAAACTACAACATAGAATTGTCTGAACACTGACTGCAGGTTTTAAACTACAACATAGAGTTGTCTGAACACTGACTGCAGGTTTTAAACCTCAACATAGAGTTGTCTGAAAACTGACTGCAGGTTTTAAACTACAACATAGAGTTGTCTGAACACTGACTGCAGGTTTTAAACTACAACATAGAGTTGTCTGAACCCTGACTGCAGGTTTTAAACCTCAACATAGAGTTGTCTGAACACTGACTGCAGGTTTTAAACCTCAACATAGAGTTGTCTGAACACTGACTGCAGGTTTTAAAGAGTGAAATCCTGCTCCCTCCCCATCCCTTTCCCTTCATCATCCCCCTCTCTCCTGTTGTTCCTCTCTTCCCTTCTCTCCGTCTGCCATCTTCCTTTTCTCTCCCACATTCTACTCATGTTGTCTCAACGGACCCTTCTCTCTTGGCTGCTGACACCTGTTGACCTAGTCTGAGAGCACCACAGACATACAGCAAACAAACCTCTCCATACCTTCCTTCCAGTCTTTCCTATTCTATCTATCTATAGTCCACCCTGGCACCCGGCACTATTCCGTCTAAGGGGGAGGAGGACTTTCTGACCCTGGCCGCTTCTCGGTTCAGCCGTCGGAAGCGTGCCATCGGAGCCGCCATGGGCGTGGCCATGGTTCTACTCCTCCTGATAGCCATCCCCCTATTGGTTCACACCATGAAAGGGGGAGGAGCTAGCCAAGGAAGTGGCGGTGAGGGGACCCATTATGAGATGCTGGGGAGCTGCAGAATGGTCTGCGACACATATAGTACTGCCCAACCAGGCCAGGAGCTGACAGCCATGTCCCCTCAACCGGAATACCCCGGGCGGAAGAAAACGGGGTACCGCGGGGTCCCTGGGATCCCTGGTCCTCCAGGCGCCCGAGGACCCCCTGGGGAATCAGGCAAGCCAGGGCCACAGGGGCCTCCCGGCCCTGGACCTAACGGTTACTTCCCCTCCTACAGCCCCAAAATCGCCTTTTATGCAGGGCTAAGGAAACAGCACGAGGGCAGCGAAGTGTTGAAGTTTGATGATGTGGTAACCAATGTAGGGAACTACTATGAGCCAAGTACTGGGAAGTTCACCTGTCCTCTACCTGGTATCTACTTCTTCACCTACCATGTTCTGATGAGGGGCGGAGATGGGACCAGCATGTGGGCTGACCTGAAGAAGAACGGACAGGTAGGAGAGAGAGTGTGTGTATGTATATGTGAATGTGTTTGTGCGTGTGTGTGTGTCTGTGTGTATGCGTTTGTTCAAACAACACTTTCATTGACCATCACCTCTGAGCAGTGGTGTAGTGGAGGGTACACACAGCCAGAGTTGGGTAAGTTACTTTCTAAATGCAATCCGTTACAGTTACTAGTTACCTGTCCAAAATTGTAATCAGTATCGTAATGTTTGGATACCCAAACTCAGTAATGTAATCTGATTACTTTCCCCCTTAAGAGGCATTAGAAGAAGACAAAAAGGATCCATCAAATGCATTTGGTGTGTTATCATAGTGGTCTCTGTCTTGTGACTCGCTCAGGTGGAACAAACAAACTTTTTTTAATTGAGAAAGCAGAAAGGTGTCATAATATATATTTTTTCTACATTTTTAAGTAGTAAGTAATCATCTAGTTTTTCAAAATAATTTGTAATCTGATTACAAGATTTTGCTGGTAACGTAACTGATTACAGTTAACGTTTTAGAAATAAAATCTGATTACATTTAACTGATTACATGTAATCGATTACTCCCCAGCCCTGTACGCAGGTATACGCCATGTACCCGCTTATTTTTCAGTGGGCATTGCATATACTCCCCACAATGCATATCAAAGTTATGTAGTGGAGGTATACACCATATTAACTAATGAGGCTAATCAACTATTGTTTCTTCACATTTTCCGTGCAGCAATGTGCACATAAATGTTCCAAAATACAATTTGCGGGAAAACACTGTTCTATTGCACATACAAGCGGCTTCATGTACAGAGATGGAAATATCCGTTAGCGATGTTGGTGATTCTGCTGGTGATTCTCTGATCCACCTCTATGCAGACAACACCATTCTGTATACTGGCCCTTCTTTGGACACTGTGTTAACTAACCTCCAGATGAGCTTCAATGCCATACAACTCTCCTTCCGTGGCCTCCAACTGCTCTTAAATGCAAGTAAAACTAAATGCATGCTCTTCAACTGATCGCTGCCCGCACCTGCCCGCCCGTCCAGCATCACTACTCTGGACAGTTCTGACTTAGAATATGTGGACAACTACAAATGGCAGGGTAGCCTAGTGGTTAGAGCATTGGACTAGTAACTGAAAGGTTGCAAGTTCAAATCCCCGAGCTAACAAGGTACAAATCTGTCGTTCTGCCCCTGAACAGGCAGTTAACCCACTGTTCCTAGGCCGTCATTGAAAATAAGAATTTGTTCTTAACTGACTTGCCTAGTAAAATAAAGGTAGAAAAAAAAAATACCTAGGTGTCTGGCTAGACTGTAAACTCTCCTTCCAGACTCACATTAAGAATCTCCAATTCAAAAATAAATCTAGAATCGGCTTCCTATTTTGTAACAAAGCCTCCTTCACTCATGCTGCCAAACATACCGTTGTAAATCTGACTACCCTACCAATCCTTGACTTCGGTGATGTCATTTACAAAATTGCCTCCAACACTCTACTCAGCAAATTGGATGCAGTCTATCACAGTGCCATCTGTTTTGTCAGCAAAGCACCATATACTACCCACCACTGCGACCTGTATGCTCACGTTGGCTGGCCCTCGCTTCATATTCGTCGCCACACCCACTGGCTCCAGGTCATCTATAAGTCTTTGCTTGTAAAGCCCCGCCTTATCTCAGCTCACTGGTCATCATAGCAGCACCCACCCGTTGCTTTATCTTGGCCAGGTCGCAGTTGTAAATGAGAACTTGTTCTCAACTGTCCTACCTGGTTAAATAAAGGTGAAAAAAAATACAAAATAAATAGAGGGGAGACCTAATGACTATCGTTGCTACAATTATACCTCTGGCTGCTCGACAGTGAAAGAAAAACAATAGAACAGGAGAACGCATGTAAGTCTTTAAAAAAAAAGCCTTCACATTTCAATGGTGGGATTTTGGCTATAGGCTACTTTGAAGCAAGGTCAGACTTGCCTCGTAATATGAAGTAAAGCATCCATGTTTCAAACAAGTAAGGATCAGGAAAAATATAGCAATGCTAATGATAGACCTAACCATATTCTGGTAGATGGAAAGGGCTTCCCCAGAACTTTAATTACATGTTAATTAGCTACCAAGTAGTCTATGCTTAACTGGCAGAATTATATCATGATTATTTGCATTAATACATTAATCTCATGTGCTACATAAACACTGCTAACCAAACAAGAGTGCTAGGTGCTTGCACAACATTTCAAAGGTTTTTCCCAGACCTCAAAGGCTAGTGGTTAGGATACGGCACGCTCAACGCCGCGGCTCGTGTTCGATTCCCAGTCAGGAAACTACTCTTTGGGGTGGCAGGTAGCTTAGTGGTTAGAGTGTTGGGCCAGTAACCGAAAGGTTGTTGGATTGAATCCCCAAGCTGACAAGGTAAAAATCTGCCGTTCTGCCCCTGAACAAGGCAGTTTACCCACTGTTCCCTGGTTGGCTGTCATTGTAAATAAGATTTTGTTCTTAACTGTCTTGCCTAGTTAAATAAAGGTTTAACCATATTGTTGTGGACTTCGAAAATTCAGTTTAGTTGTTTTTCTACAAAAAAAGCGTGACTAATTTATCTGTTTCAGTAGGCCTACTGTTAGCCCACTTGCACAGTTCAGCTTGGCTTGGCTTGACTGTGAAAGACCAATACAGGGTTTATAATTCTAGTTCAACAGTGTATGTCACTGTTTCTCACAAAATGTTTCACACAGGGAGCCTTTCCTTCAGGCCATTTGGAAAAATGTAAAAAAACATTTAGACTATACCCACTTCTCCAGACACCACTACACCACTGTCTCTGATTCTCACTTTCACCTTCGCTATACAACATTTAGAGTATACCCACTTCTCCAGGCACCACTACACCACTGTCTCTGATTCTCACTTTCACCTTCGCTATACAACATTTAGAGTATACCCACTTCTCCAGACACCACTACACCACTGTCTCTGATTCTCACTTTCACCTTCGCTATACAACATTTAGAGTATACCCACTTCTCCAGACACCACTACACCACTGTCTCTGATTCTCACTTTCACCTTCGCTATACAACATTTAGAGTATACCCACTTCTCCAGACACCACTACACCACTGTCTCTGATTCTCACTTTCACCTTCGCTATACAACATTTAGAGTATACCCACTTCTCCAGACACCACTACACCACTGTCTCTGATTCTCACTTTCACCTTCGCTATACAACATTTAGAGTATACCCACTTCTCCAACACCACTATACCACTGCCTCTGATTCTCACTTTCACCTTCGCTATACAACATTTAGAGTATACCCACTTCTCCAGGCACCACTACACCACTGTCTCTGATTCTCACTTTCACCTTCGCTATACAACATTTAGAGTATACCCACTTCTCCAGACACCACTACACCACTGTCTCTGATTCTCACTTTCACCTTCGCTATACAACATTTAGAGTATACCCACTTCTCCAGACACCACTACACCACTGTCTCTGATTCTCACTTTCACCTTCGCTATACAACATTTAGAGTGTACCCACTTTTCCAGACACCACTACACCACTGCCTCTGATTCTCACTTTCACCTTTGCTATACAACATTTAGAGTATACCCACTTCTCCAGGCACCACTACACCACTGCCTCTGATTCTCACTTTCACCTTCGCTATACAACATTTAGAGTATACCCACTTCTCCAGGCACCACTACACCACTGCCTCTGATTCTCACTTTCACCTTCGCTATACAACATTTAGAGTATACCCACTTCTCCAGGCACCACTACACCACTGTCTCTGATTCTCACTTTCACCTTCGCTATACAACATTTAGAGTATACCCACTTTTCCAGGCACCACTACACCACTGCCTCTGATTCTCACTTTCACCTTCGCTATGCAACATTTGTCCCTTTTAATTCACATCACATTCCTCTGCATCTGTGGGCAGCAGCAACACGGTAGCAAAATATAGATTGAAGAACATATTTTCCATCATTAGGGAGAAGTGATGCTTCACACTTTAAAATCACAGCTACTAATGTTTGCATTTCCACCAGTCATAGCCAAATGATGAGTGGCAGTATGCTGCCGTCTAATTAGTAGTTATTATACACCAGGGTTGTATCCCAAATGGCACCTTATTCCCTACATAGTGCACTACTTTTGACCAGAACTCTATGAGCCCTAAAGTAGTGCACTATAAAGGGAATAGGGTGCCATTTGGGACACAGCGTGTCACCTCAGATAGATACTGTAGATAAATAATGAAAGAGAAACTGACAGGCCACTCATCCATCGGTCCCTCATTCTCTCTTTCCCCTGGTACTAATTAAAGACAGAGTGGCTGATTGGGGGGAAGAGGAAAAGAAGAGGGTTAGGATAAATCACTTTAATTTGAGGACTTTAACGCAACTATGTTTTCATCTGAATTCATCAGTCACCACACTGACACGTTACCATTCAGTCCTCTGTGTGTCTTTTTAAGGCGCTGGGATAAAGTGGATGTCAAACTACAGTTGGACCTTGTACAATTGATTAATAAGGTGATCTAAATCTTATTAATCTTTAAATGTGTCCAAATCCTGTATTTGTGTTTAGCAAACTCAGAAAGAGCTAACACATGATATTTAAGATACCTACCTGGCTTCTGCTTTGTGTCATCCTATATTGTCATTCCAGTCATCGCATCATTCCATTAAATCATTCATAACTCTTAGATTAGATCCCCTGAAATAACTCTCCCCCCATATCCCCACTTCCCCCTCTACCTCCCTCTCATTCCTCTACCACCCTCTACTCCCAAATGCCCCACTTCCCTCTACCCCCCTTCTCCTCCACTCATACTCCCCTCTACCTCCTCTCCTTCTTGTCCATTGATTGTCCATTAATTAGAGTTTCACTCAAGTAAATGATTTAACCTCACAGAGAGACCCAGGTCAACACCCAAACCATGCTTCTCCCTTGGTGCTGCATTAGAATTACAACTCATTACTCATAATTTATTCCTGGTGCTAACATATGTCTTTGTCCTGATTGTGTCTTCATTCTGATTTGGCCCATATTTGTAGACAAGTGTTGACGATCAAAAAACTGATTCTGATCTGATTCTGATCAAACCCTCCCGACCAACTCCGGAGATAGTCAGGCACACATTGTGTCTGGATATCTTACAAGTGTAGACGGATCTGTGAAACCGTTTAATCATCATTTTCCCGCCTTGTAAAATCCTTGACAAAGTGCCACCATTTAACTATGACATCAATATGTGACTTAACATTTTAAAAGGGAATATTATTTTTAAAGGATGTGTGTCAAATAATTTTGATTACAGGGAGGGACCTGGAAATCTGGTCACAGTGTGGGCACAGTGAACAGATAAGAGAAACATTTTAATACCGTGTTTAGATGCAAATCTGAAAATGTGGGCACAATCAGAATGTGGAAAAGATCAGGACCAAGGATGCATTTTGGCGCCAGGTATAAACAGAGCTTCTGTTTCCAGACAGTTGCTAATGAATTTGTAAATCTATCAATGCCTCAGTTATTTTACATGCTCTGGTCAGTGACTCAGTGTCCATATGGTAGTTGTTTCTAAATGAGATTCAGGTCACGGAGTCTACAGCCAGCCAGCCAGCCAGGGTGAGGTTCAGTTAATCCCTGTGTGGCTGTCCAGTGTCCACTCTAAGGTAGATTGATTAAGCAGGTGTGTGTCTGTGTGTCTGTGTCTGTGTCTGTGTGTGTGTGTGTGTGTGTCTGTGTGTGTGTGGAGGGGGTTCTATGGAGCTATGGCTATGGTGCCCTTACAGTTATAAAAATGAAGAATAAGAACACCTTAAGAATCCCCCCCACCCCCCCCCCCTTTTGGCCTCAGAACAGGATCAATTCATCAGGGCATGGACTCTACCATGTGCCGAAAGCGTTCCAAGGGGATGCTGGGCCATGTTGACTTTAATGCTTCCCACAGTTGTGTCAAGTTGGCTGGCAGTATATATGTATATATATATATATGTGTGTATAAGCAACAACAATAACAATAATTGATTGTCATCTCTAAAGGTTAGCTTATCATTCTGCTAGACATCCTGTAGTGACAAGCCAATATCACATTAGCATCTGGTGTTGCTGTGACTTCCCATTGACAGACAGCATATGTCATCCCCCTCATTATTTTGGGCAGGGTGCTTTTCCCCTCAGGCATAGTCGGAGGAAGGCTGCAGTTAGAAACGTTGGCACTTGGCCACTTATGATTTCCCCTAAAACACAAAGAAGGAGTATCCAACACTACTATATTATTTTATAAGGTATTTAACATGATGTATTATATAAAGTATAATTGTTGGGAGCAGGGGCTTTTATTGTAGCAATATCGCTCCAATATGTTGAAGGTTTATTAATTTAAGTCTGCTATTTTTGCTCATAATGGTGAACAGAGAGACAGAGATATGTGAGGGAGGCATGGTAGGATTATGAAGGAGATAAATGTGAAGGTGGGGACTTAGATTGAGCAATAGAAAGAGATCAGAACAACCCATGAAAGAGCTGGCCACTTCCCCAGAGAAGCCAGCAGAACAGCCCATGAAAGAGCTGGCCACTCCCCCAGAGAAGCCAGCAGAACAACCCATGAAAGAGCTGGCCACTCCCCCAGAGAAGCCAGCAGAACAACCCATGAAAGAGCTGGCCACTCCTCCAGAGAAGCCAGCAGAACAACCCATGAAAGAGCTGGCTGGCCACTCCCCCAGAGGAGCCAGCAGAACAGCCCATGAAAGAGCTGGCCACTCCCCCAGAGAAGCCAGCAGAACAGCCCATGAAAGAGCTGGCCACTCCCCCAGAGAAGCCAGCAGAACAGCCCACACCAGATCCTGACCACAGCAGAACAGACAAATTACTCCCTCCTAGCAACCCCATGAAAACCCCTCGACACCCACTGAGGACACACAAAAGCCACAGATTGTACTCCTTATGGGAAATATATACAAGAAAATGAACTTTTCCGCAAACACACAGCGGCTAAACTCTGGTGCCCAAATAGTCAGCGCGCCCTCACCTACTATCTGATGGCCAACTAGGCTCACCCAGCTACATAATAGTTCACATAGGCACAAACGACCTGAGAGCACAGCAAGAAAGGGTGGCCACAGCACTGTTTGGTGCTTCTGTCCCCAACCAAGGAGGGCCTACAGGCCTACTGTCAGCCTTGGACTCTTGACGGTGAATCTCAGTAAGACAAAAATAATGGTGTTCCAAAAAAGTTCCAATATCCAGTACAACAAATACAAATTCAATCTAGACACCGTTGCCCCATCGCCCACAAATAACTATACATACCTCGGCCTCAACATTAACACCACTGGTAACTTACACAAGGCTGTGAACGATTGTTTTATTTGACCTTTATTTAACCAGGTAGGCTAGTTGAGAACAAGTTCTCATTTACAATTGCGACCTGGCCAAGATAAAGCAAAGCAGTTCGACACATACAACGACACAGAGTTACACATGGAGTAAAACAAACATACAGTCAATAATACAGTAGAAACAAGTCTATATACAATGTGAGCAAATGAGGTGAGATAAGGCACGTAAAGGCAAAAAAA
This sequence comes from Oncorhynchus kisutch, assembly GCF_002021735.2. NCBI lineage: Eukaryota > Metazoa > Chordata > Actinopteri > Salmoniformes > Salmonidae > Oncorhynchus > Oncorhynchus kisutch. The sequence continues at coordinate 75,939,029 of NC_034190.2, read as the reverse complement.
AGGCCATGGTGGCAAAGTAAATACAATATAGCAAGTAAAACACTGGAATGGTAGATTTGCAGTGGAAGAATGTGTAAAGTAGAAATAAAAATAATGGGGTGCAAAGGAGCAAAATAAATAAATACAGTAGGGAAAGAGGTAGTTGTTTGGGCTAAATTATAGGTGGGCTATGTACAGGTGCAGTAATCTGTGAGCTGCTCTGACAGCTGGTGCTTAAAGCTAGTGAGGGAGATAAGTGTTTCCAGTTTCAGAGATTTTTGTAGTTCGTTCCAGATCTAAGAGACAAGGCAAGTAGGGCCTTCTAAGACATCAAAAGGAACATAAAACTCACTTCTCAAATAGGATCTGTGTAAAAATACTTCAATAAGTTATAAAAACCCTTTGCTCTCTATTGTTATGAGGTCTGGAGACCACTCACTAATCAAGAATTTGCAAAATCCCAAACAATGCATTCAGAGCAGAATTAGGACTATACCAGATAGTTATCAACATCCAGAAAAGAGCTGTTCAATTCTACAACCACCTAAAAGGAAGCGATGCCTACACATTCCAACACAAAACCCTCACCTACAGAGAGACAAACCTAGAGAAAAGTCCACTCACCTAGGTGGTTCTGGGGCTCTG